>NC_134358.1:101103186-101108186 GCF_048569485.1 Anomaloglossus baeobatrachus | reverse complement strand
CAGCTGATCATTCACAATAGCCGGCCGCCGGGTGATCAGCTGATCATTCACAATAGCCGGCCGCCGGGTGATCAGCTGATCGCTCTCATTAGCCGGCCGCCGGGTGATCAGCTGATCGCTCTCATTAGCCGGCCGCCGGGTGATCAGCAGATCGCTCTCATTAGCCGGCCGCCGGGTGATCAGCAGATCGCTCTCATTAGCCGGCCGCCGGGTGATCAGCTGATCGCTCACAGCAGCCGGCCGCCGGGTGATCAGCTGATCGCTTACAGCAGCCGGCCGCCGGGTGATCAGCTGATCGCTCACAGCAGCCGGCCGCCGGGTGATCAGCTGATCGCTCACAGCAGCCGGCCGCCGGGTGGTCAGCTGATCGCTCACAGCAGCCGGCCACCGGGTGATCAGCTGATCACTCACAGAAGGCGGCTGCCGGGCGATCAGCTGATCGTTCGGCCGCCGAGAGAGAGCATGCGCAGCGGAATCAAAAGGATTCAGCTGCTCAAAAAACGCTACATGCTGCGTTCCTGCCGCCCGACAGTCAGTCGTTCCACAACTGATCAGTCAGGCGGAGGGTGCAACGTAGCATCATCAGTCACAATCCGCCGCTCATACTAGTATATGGGAACAACGGAATCCGCCAAACGGATTCCATTGTTTACCAGAGCCGCGGATTGTGACTGATACAGATTGATGGAAATGTGAACCTAGCCTAAGTTTGAATGAGTGAAAAATGCTGGAAAACACAAATAAATTAGTGACATGCTGTAGATTTGTAACGGCTAAAATCTGCAAAGAAAAAATAAGCAACGTGTACATGAGAATTCAGGGCTCTAATTCACTTTGTTCGTAGTAGGAAATCCTTACTTTTTTGTGAAAGAAAATGTGACGGAAATCCAGCAGATGCTGAACGTGTGCACATATCCACAGTGTTAGGGAATGAAATAAATAACGGCGGCGATTCTTTACCACTTCAAAACCAGCTGATCACTGGGTTCCAGCAGGGGGACATTTTTGATCTACTTTTTGTTGGGAGACCCTTTGGCCGGAGACTTTCCAAGTCATTGGCGGAGCAGGAGGTGCTGACGGCTTGGGTTATAACTGGTCACTATTAGCCGTGCAGCTTTATGGCCAGCATTTCTGACTGTAAACATGAATGTGACCTGTATAACATACGGCACACCATCGGTAAAGTTTTTTTTTTTTAAGACCTGCATCACTCCCACAAGCCGAGACATCATGTTTAGAGGAAGGATGTGATGTCTTACATAGGAAGTGCATTATAACCATAGAAAGTCTTATCAGAACATCAAAAATAGGTTTTATAAAAGATTTAATAATGATTTGCTACATGGAAATATCTCCGCTGGGATGCATGTCATCAAAGCGGCTTCAGTGCTGTGCATTCCCATGTAATGACCTAATAGACCACATTGCTACAAAGAACTTCCTGGGAACCCAAGAAAAGACTATATTCTCACAATGTCAGCAACTTACATCCTCCATCATCATCATCTTCTGAACTTAGAACTCAACAACCTCTCCGATAACATTACTGACCATTCCTAAAGTTAGAACTAAAGGAGTAATACACAAGACAAGGAAATATTAATATGTAACATCATTTAGAAGATATTAGACAAAAGACCCCCTAGAATTCTCATGTTATCAGGACGTCTGTCTGGTTTCTATTACAGCAGCTGTTATTTTAAGTGGCAGAACAGCGCAGCACGCACGTTTTTTTTTCCATATGGAGCCTTCTCTGAATATAGCCTGATCCTCCATGGCCGAATTGTGCTTTCCGCTATAGACTACAATATAAATGTATCACTCTCACCCACAAAGCTCCCCACGGTGCGGCACTGCCTTATATCTCCCCCTCCATCATCTCTATCATGCTACTTGTGCTCTCCTAAAGATCTAGGACTGGCATCCTTCATAATCTGAACCTCCCACCCCTTTCCCTATGACTTTTCTGGTGCTGCATCAGTTCTCTGGAATGCGCTATCCAAAACTTGTAGATTAATTCCCAGTATCCACATCTTTAAAGGGAACCTGTCATGTGGAAAAATGCTATTAACCTGCAGATATGGGATTAACCTGCAGGTTACTTGCATTCTGAACCTGCCCAATGCTGCCGGGAGGAAATTAATTTTAATTCTTCTGGCAGCAGAGCACATTCAGTCTTGGGGCGGCGCTAGTTCAGTCACCACTCTGTTTATGGACTTTGGTGGCTGTGACATCTCCCCCCCGCACTGACCGACAGCTGCTCAGTGTTAGTGGAGGTTCAGTTAGTCAGTGTGGGGACGGTTACAGTCACTGCTCTCCATAAACAGAAGCAGTGACTGAACCAGAGTCAGCACCGCCCCGTGACTGTAACCAGAAAGTTGCCAGGAGGATTAAAAATAATTTCATCCCTGTGGCGAGGTTCAATGTGCAGGCATTGGCCAGGTTCAGAATGCTTAACTGCAAAATAACCCCATATCTGCAGGTTAATATAAATTTTTCCATGCGTCAGGATCCCTTTTAAGCGAACCCCGAAGACACATCATCTTAAGCAGGCCTATCACATCACTAATCTAATTTTTCTCATCCTTTGCTACATTTTTTCCTACCTACGTTCCTCGGTTTCCATCACACTCCATGCACTCAGTAGCATACATTTTGTATCTGGACATATAGACTAGTGACCGGTACATGCAGCTGTGGCACCTGAAGGGTTAACACACAAAACACTATTTTCAATACTATAAGGGGGGAATTTCTCAATGGTGTAAATTGACAGGGCGTTTTCATATATAGGACTCTAAAAAAAGGTTTCGGAGTCCTTAATATTTGGAAAAACTGCTGCAAAACCTAAAATCCATTCTATATCCTAATGAAATAGACATATGGGAAGTAACAATTATTAAAGGGAACCTGTCATGTTGAGAAATTTTATTTAGCTGCAGATATAGAGCTTATCGGCAGGTAAAGAGCATTAATATGACCTGCTGGAGCAGCAGGGAAAAAAGTTCTATCCTCCCTGCAGCTGTTGGCTCCAGTCATTGGGGCGGTGCAGGGAGCGAGTACAGTCACTGCTCATTATACAGAGGGCCATCTCCCTGACACTGATTACAGCCTACTCTGCACACACGCTGTGGTGTAGGCTGTCAATCAAGGTTTTTAGAGACACGTTCTCTAGATATGACCGGTTCTCTAAGTATTTTTCGTTTTATGATTACCCATTTTAAGGTCAGATATTGAAAGTTTGAAAAATGCAAATTTGAACTATTTAAGTTTTTTGTTTCAAAACTTTGACCTAAACTTAATATTAATGTAAAGTACAATGTGTCATAATAAACCCCAGATGTTAAGGTACCCCAAAGTTATGGCTATGTAAAGTAACACGCCAGATTCACGTTTCTCAGTGCTAAACAAACTTTTGGGCATGAAGAGGGTTCATTTTGTATTTTCTTTTTTACGTACGGCTGTTGCATACAAGGGTATGTTACTGGAATGGAGAAACATTTTTTTTTTCCCATTTTAGCAAGGTACCGTAAATTGCTGCTGCCCCCCACGATGGGAAGCCCCCGCGGCCTGGAGACATTTTTATGCAGCTCAGATAATGATCAGATTTACACATAACAATTAGCGCTATAATTCAGCACTCTCGGTTGGATCGTGTGGGTAACGCCGGCCTTACAAAAGAAAGAGAATTAATTATTCATTACACCCGGCTAAAGTGCAACAACTCCTCTTACAGCACTTAGCCACTGGCGCTGTTAATTGGTGATAAGGAGCACGTTTATATGGGCTGTCATAATGTATTTCAGGCATATTGTCCATGACTGCACATGTGGCTGCTCCACAATCCAACTGCCCGGTTACTTCCCTGGAATTCATAAGTGCTCCACATCCACTTAGGCCATTATTCATTTTAATGGTCTTTCGCTTTACCCCTTAGCTCCCTGAGACATGGTCATCCTCAGAAGAAGAATGCCAAGAAAACCCGCCCAGATCACAATGCCCCTTCACTTACATCTCTGATGTCTTGAGAAAAACGGTGAAGACTTGTGCTGCCCTCGCCCTGAAAGATGAATCTGTTCTAACAAACCACAATGGGGCTATCCGGTAATAGAAATAAATATATGGACAGGCACCGAATAAGCCCGAGCCTGGCAGTGATCAATTACTCAGCACTATCCCAAAGTCCCTGCCTTCTCGCTAAATGCCACGTAACATTTCATTGTCCTCATTAAATCGCCACCAGTGACTATATTTCACCGCCAGGAGAAAAACATCAGCCTCTGTATGCCATCTACAATACAGCACATGTGGGACCGCAGGGCAGTATCTCACTTCTAGAGCACAGCTAAAAGAAAGAACATTCATATAAACTACATTTATATAAAGTAGTCATATAAAATACAGTCATACAAAGTGTATTTGTATAATGTACAGTTATATGAAGTACAGACAAAGTACATTCATATAACATACAGTAAAAGTAGTCATAAAGTAGTCACAAAAGTGCATTCGTATAAACAATCATACAACGTACAGTCAAAGTGCATTCATAGAAAGTACAGTCATACAAAGTAGTCATATAAATTTAATTCATAATGTACAGTCACAAAAAGTGCACTCATATGAAGTGCAGCCCCGATCACGTGCAGCCCCGATCACGTGCAGCCCCGATCACGTGCAGCCCCGATCACGTGCATTCATATAAACAATCATACAACGTACAGTCATAAAGTGCATTCATAGAAAGTACAGTCATACAAAGTAGTCATATAAAGTTCATTCATAATGTATAGTCACAAAAAGTGCACTCATATGAAGTGCAGCCCGATAATGTATAGCCCGATAATGTACAGCCCAAAAAGTGCATTCATATATATATTATATATTATATATATATATATAAAAAAAAATCATATAAAGTAGTTCTATAAAGTGCAGTCACATAAAATACAATTACGTAATGTACAGTCATATAAAGTGCATTCATATAAAGTACATTT